>NW_026692194.1:5640000-5642500 GCF_021218885.2 Marmota monax
TTAGTATATGTGCTCTGTTCCCTTCTTTAAAGCAGCTTTAATAATATTACATGTGGTTCCTCAAAGAAAGAGGTACAAAAAGCTATGGAATCAGTATTTTTGGCCTGGGACTTAAGGAGGCAATCAGGTTACTGTGTGTTCAAAGATTATAAAGTTGTAAGATACAATTTTATTGCAACCTCCCATATTTAATTTTTATACTCAAAATGAATTAAATAAAGTATTGTGACTTAAAAAATCATTAGATTAAAACTACAATTCTACAGTAAGTAAGTTGTTTTTTGTTTTTGGTGGTACTAAGGATTGAACCCAGGACCTTGTACAGTTAGACAAGCGTTCTACTACTGAGCTATACTTCCAGCTGAACAGTAAGAGAGTTTGATAACCATCAAAAGAAAACAGACTGGGAGTGGAAAAGAAACACCATTCATCATAGTAACATGACTTGTGGCACCACAGTAAAAGGGCCTGTCAGTGTTTCCACTGTAAACTGCATTTTTTGAGGGTTACAGCATTGCTGGCACAGATCCCTTAGCACTATACTTACATACAAAAAGTGTCATCCTGGAACATACATAGTATAGATTTGTAATAAGTTTCCCTAAGTAGTAATCATCACAAACTTTAGGAACTAGAAACTTTAAAAAAGTCCTTAACAATTACACCCATGTACATACACAGAGAGAAGCCATTAAGAGCTGATGGAAAACAATCTTCTAATATTTGCATAAAGATTTTATAGGGATCAAGATAGGATGGCAGAAAATAATGCCTTGAAGCATTAGTGTATGAGGAAAAAATATATACACACACATACATGAAGACTATTGCTATTGAGATTTCAGTGATTTAGGATTAACTCAGCAAATTCAGAAGGAATTTGACATAAAAATCCTCATACTTGCTCTATCTTTGCCACTGATGTCCTTCTCCAGCTATTGCTATTCTTGTACCTGACACCTCCTCATCTTGTTGCATGATCCACTGAGGGTCTTACTTTCTTACTACAGCTTCCTGTCATGAGAAATGCCTAGTAGTCTAGGCCACCATTCAGGCTGTCTCCTTCCCTGTTACCTCAGGATTCAAGTTCTTCAATGTCAAACAGGTGGTTCTTTAAACCTACTGTTGCTCAAGTTCTAGGAACCTAGGACTCAAGTTTAGGATAACTGTTAGTATTAGTTATATTTTGAATTAATAGTTTTTTGTGTGTGTTAGTCTGCTCTGTGTACACTTATAACAGGGTTTCTTTTGGAAAATGTATTATGAGTTATAAATAAACTTCACAAATCATTTATAATTGAGGAGATCCAGAATTACCATACGATGTACAAATTTCAATCCTAGGTATATTATAAATAAGACTGAAAACAGATTCAAACTGATATTTATACACAAATGTTCATAGTAGCTCAAAAGTAGAAACAACCCAACTGTACATCAACAGATGAATAAACAAATGTGATATATATATGCATTTTTATATATAGATATGTGTGTGTATATATTTATATATAAATTTATTTATATATATAAATTTATTCAACCATTAAAAGGAATGATAAACTGGTATATGCCACAACATGGATGAACCTTGAAGACATTAGGTTAAGTGAAAGTAGCCAAACCAAAAGTCAAATATTATTTAATTCCACTTATATGAAACATCTAGAATAAAGTTAATTCAGAGACAGAAAGTAGATTAGAGTTTCTCTAAGGATCAGAGGAGGAGGAAATGGAGAATTACTGCTTAATGAGTATAGAATTTGTGGTGATGAAAAAGCTCTAGACATGTATAGCGGTGGTGATCACATAACACTGTAAATGTGCTAAATGCTGTAGAGTTGTATGGTTTCAACTAATACAATAATTTTATGTATTTGACTTTAAAATCAGTAAAAAGATTGAATATAATCAGTTACCTATAAATATATCAAATCTTAAATAGCAGATAAAATACAAAAGACATGGTAGGGAAAGAGACCTGAGTAAATAGTTAGAAAACCTAAAAACCCAAGATCAAACCCTGACTCTGCCTTTACTAATGAGGTTCTCTTAAATGATTCTGTCCTTTGGACTAAGGAATACAACAGTTCCCATGGAGTTCTAGGGTCAATTTATAGCTTATGATTGTTTTTCAGATTATAAACTATCTAAGGTTGAAATGAGCCAAATGAAAGCTTCACTAGTGATGTGTGGGTTGGGATGGAAAACTTGAGTCTATTTTGGTTGAAACCCTTAATAAATCAAGCTCCATGTGTGAAATAAGAAAAGGAAATTGCATTTCTAACTTTTTTTTACTAGTGGCACAAGGTTTCTTGAATAGTAACATCTGATTTATTTAATATAATCAAGGAAGGCAGTCTACTTCCATTTGTTAAAAAATCAAAAACAAACTTAACACCAAAAAGAAATCTGTCTCCTTAAAATGTTTAAAGGAAAATAACTTAAGAATGTATTACAGAAATTATATTATCTGGTATTTACTTTTTTTTTTTTTTTT
>NW_026692194.1:5645000-5670000 GCF_021218885.2 Marmota monax
TTCTAACCTGACAGGTGGTTTCAAACCTTGCTACACAGGGTTTAATGCAACTAGTATACTGATTTGATTAATCTTCTATTTAGCCAAATTTGGATTTCAATTCAAAAATTTACTTTTCCATTCATGTTAAAATTTTTTTCTTAAAAGTTTTATTTGAAATATAGCAGCTCTATTGGAAAGAGTCAATATAGTAAAAATTTTTATTTTTATATTAGAAATTTAAGTCATTATGGGTTGGATTATTATTTATGGTATTGCCACAAAATGGATTAAATATGAGCTCCCTTTGGAACACCTGTTTACTTTTTTACTTTTCTAGAGCTAAGAAGCCTAAGCAACTGAGAATAACTAAAGAACTGCTTAAGTCATTATGCTCACTACCACCACTGTTATTATCAGCACTTATAACATTATTTATTCATTGAGATAAATGTGTAAAATCTTCTGTCACATGCCTAGAAGCATATTAATCTCTAAGACACAATGAGAAATTATCTTTTGGTATTCCTTAAGCAAGAAGCACAATCAAGAATTATGTTAATTATGAGAATATTGTGTAATTCTCATAATCAATAAACATATCTAACGCTAATAATAGCTTGACACCTTCTAAACTAGTAAATTATTTGTACTTACATGTAAAATCAATTTATACCAACTAATTGTTAAATTGATTATGGGAGTTGACCAATATAAAGGTGAAATATTTTAAGAAATCATAAAACTGATAACTTCTCAAGATAATTTCATTTAAAAAAGTCACTGTTTTAAAAAGATCCATAAAAAATGAATATACTTCAATTTCAATATGAAATGGAATAGAAAAATTACAACAGAATAAATGATAATGATAACTTTAAAGTCTGGAATGATTTGGTGATAGCAAAACAGTTTCAAAAGGGACTTTTCTTATTTTTCAATCCTATCCAAAGAGAAAAAACAAACATGGTAGTTTTTCAAGACAATACGAATAACAAAAATATAAGAAAATAGAAGTGATAAGCAACATACAAACTTCATTGCTTTAGCTGATTAGTTAAAAATAGTAATTAATTTCATTACCAGATTTCTTTAGTGTGCTATTTTCTTTATATGCTATACTCAAGTATTCCATAACTTAAAAGCTATACCAAATACTTGGGATATACAAGTGATATTCTATGTACTTAGACCTTTCCAGGTCTTCTAAAGGTGAATAACTGAAAATGAGAAGTTTTTAGAATTCTAAAATGCAGTTGGTAATTCTGAGTGCATTTATAGGGCTTTTAAAATCCCACAGACTATTTTAACAATAAAAATAATGAAAATGTTTAGACAAACTGTAGATAATAAGAAAGTACCATTAAAGAGAGCTATGTTTCCAGACAAAAATTCAAGTTAAAAGTTGTTCTTCCTGCTTCTGTCCTGCAGCTGTCCATCAAAAGCAGCTTTCTCCCTGCGGTCTATCAAATATTTCCCTCACAAATCAATTTTACACATGATCAGCCCATACCCCTACTGAGCTGAACCTCCCCGTTAATTAAGTGAAGAAATTACCATATATATTATATTAATGCAAACATCATTCAGCTAGTAATTCACGGCTGATCTGGATAATGGAAAGGTTGAACACCCATTAACCCAAGCCAACAAAATGGGTTGGCTGAGAAATTCTAGCAGGTCTCATGTGACTTTTCCCTCTAACTGCAGCTCTGCGGTATCTGCTATTGTAATAATTAAAATCCTCCCGGTAGATCAATACTGGAATCTCTTTATGGGAAGTGCCCTGATGGAAATGTCTCAAGGAAGCTGGGGCTGTGGAACTCTGAAAAATTCATTTTTTTTTATCTGACAATTATCACCACACTGCAGACTAATTCAACAGCGCACCCCTCTCACTCTGCTTTGAATGCACTGGAGATTGACATCTTAAAAAACCTAACATCTCATTTTAACAAATAAAGGCACTATTTCCACATACAGTTTGGAATTATCAGCAATCATGAAACCACACAAAAAATTAATATACATTAAGCACTTCATCTTCTGATGGCTTCCTCTGAGTTTCAGTTATCGCTGCCTTCTCCTCATTTCCTTTCTTTGTATCTTCCTGTATTGATCTCTGCCTTTTCATCTCTTAAAAAAAGGGAAGAGACATGTAAAATTATTATAAAGCCTGATATTTGTGTATTGAAATGTGGATTTACATTATCAGCTTCATAATATGTGTGTGTGTGTGTGTGTATGTATATATATATATATATATATATATATATACACACACACACATATGTATGCATGTGTATAACTACTACTAAATCATAAGATTGGAAACATTTTAAAAAGTGTTCCTACCTGGTCTATTCTCAACATATTGACTGAAAGACTGAAGCTGAGTTTTTCTGACTGTAGAATCCTTATTGAACAAAACAGGATTTTTAAAACGTTCTGTTGCTTTTTGTAATCGCTCAGTCCGGAGATCTTCTGTGCCATTCTAAAAGTAAAACAACAAATTGTATGAGAGTACTAATCATATAAACACGAAATTACACATTAAGATGGCAACTTTTATTAATTTAAGACAATAATGCTGACTTAGAACCTTTAGAAACTCTTTGAAGAAAAGGGATTTTAAAATACTCTAAATAGCTCAACTACAAGTTCAACTGCCTGTAATAAAAAATTTGGGATTTAGTCCAAATAGTCCAAATCCTTGATAACTTTGATACATTAGATACTAAGAACTCTTGTGTCTTCTGGTGATAGGTATCATTTGAAAGCCCCGTTGCCTCCTATTTCCTCTACTATTCTGCCCCTTCGATTTGTACAGTCCTAAGACTTGTATGACAAGAAAAAATAGTTTCTAATTTTATGCCCATTGAGATAAACCACTAATGCTGGATGAAGGCTAAAAGGTAGGATTATAATACTACCCCACTGAACTGCATTTCATCAGCTATAACTTTCCAAAGCCAGATTTGTAAGTAAGCCCTTTACAGCTAAGGAAACTACAATTATCTCTTCTGGAGCTTCCTATGTTAATACTGGTAACAAATTCAAATGGTTCTATCAACAAGAAATATCCCAGAAGACTGAACCACTGCAGTGTGTGGAAGCTGCAGATACCGAGGTGCTGTGTACCAAACAAATATTTCATTTTATACCTAATCTTTTATTATTTTTATTAAGTGTTTTGAAAGTAAATAGGGAAAGGCTAAGATGCATGACTAATAGCTAAGCCTGCTGAATGCTGAAACTGGTTATCAAAAGCAACCAAGACTTTGCCCTTCCTCTGCATTGAGACAATCAGTAATGAGGGAGCCCTCCAATGGCCTATTCTCTAGCCTCAAGGAGGCCTGGGATACAGAATCCTCAAGGGAAGGTAACAGTTTATCCTTCTCCACAAACAGAATGCCTCATTTATAAATGTGTAAACTGCATTTTATTACAAAAATAAAAACCCAAATCAATGCTGAAAAGCTTCAAGAGAACAGATGGACTCTATATGTTTTTTATAAATACCATTTTCAAAATCTTAGGTAAAAAGATTCATATGAAGGCAATCTTTTTAAAGCATACCTTTTTTTTGGAACAACTTTAAAAATTACTACATAAGCTTTTTGGACAGCAAACCAATTTCATGTATGTAGATGATTAAACCATAAGAAGAAAAATACCTCTCTTTTCTTTTCTAAAAGTTATCTGATATAGTTCTTGTAGTATCATCCTTAAAATAGCCTTCCTAGCAGTTAGGATACAAATAAGTTTGGATTTCTTTTTGATTTTTTTAAGAAAAAATGTGAATTTTACTGTTATTATAGTAACTATTCAATAGTGTAAAACTCAAGTCTTTACCAAAATAAACAAACACAGCTAAATTTTTTTAGGCCTGGCAACATGCTAAAATATCAGTGTGATTAGCCAGTAAATCCCATCTTAAGAAACCTTTTTATGACTAGGGACTTCTGCCACTTTACAAATGTATTCCTCTAAACCCACTAATTCAGTTAGCCTTTTCAATCCATTGTATTATTCTTAGGCCAGCTTCATTCTGCATTAAATCCACTGCAGAAAGCTAAATTGAACGCAAAAAATCAGACCTGATCCAGGCTTCCTTTTGTTCAAAGATAGAGACCAAAAGTCCTCTGTTGCTGCCACACACTTTCATCACCAATTTATAGAAACCGACAATATAGGGGAAAAGCAATGAAAGTCATTGTTTTGGGACTTCAAAGCATCTCTGTGTCAGGGGAAGGAAATCCTTTCAGTCAGCAGGGCAATCCCCATAGTCCGCAGGTGGGTGAAAAGTTATACAGGACTGAAAGTGCCCTAAAGCTAGAAAAAAATATTAATGATACATTGTGAGGAAAAGGAGGGAATGTGTGGATGGGGATAATATAGATAATAACAATATTCTTATAATGTGGCATTTTGGCTAAAATGCAATATTAAGTAAGATTCAAAAATGGCACAAAACATATGTAAGTATCTTAAACACATTCAATACATGTCAGCATCTTCAGGTATGATGGATTCTTATAAATAATGTAAATTCTAGTTCATTTAAACAGAAGGAAAGTTGAAGATGATAGAAAAGTATTCTACAATCTTCTAGGCAACATTTTTCTTAGCAAAATATGAATACATACAGAACTCAAGAACTGTTTCTATGTACTCTCTACTTTTACTGGAAATAGCAATTAAAAGAAGGAGTTTCTCTGAAAAACAGTATAAAAGCACTGATTATCATATTGATGTTCAATTTATTGTCTAGTTAGTAAAAATTTTTATAACTTAATGAGAACAATTTGATAAGAAATTGTTTTTAGGATTATAAGGTATCAGTAGAAACCAGAATATATGGATATTAAGCCAAATATTAAATAAGTAAGATTACCTTAATTTCTTGTTCTGAGCTCTCAGTTCCAGCTTTCTGGGCAGCATTGGAGAATGAATTTGCCACCTGTGGTTGAGCTTCTAGGAGCTTCTTCAGCTTCAAGTCCACCAATTTACTATTTTGTTCTGTTAAATATGCAAAGATCATGAATAACAAATGAGATGTATTTAGATGTGTAGGCTACCAACTTTAGGTGACAGCATAAAAACATTACTGTATTAAAAAAAAAAAAAAAAGAAAAAGGACATTAGGGGTGCAAGGTAACACATCACACTAGACACATGCAGACCTCTGTGTGTGAGTGTGTGTGTGTGTGTGTGTGTATACACACACACACATACACACTTCACTCTCACGAATCATTTCCCTTAAGGAATATAGTCAACATATCTAAGGATACCTAAGTTATACTACAGTTTAATAGCTATGCTTACCTGAAAACTTAAGGTATATGTGATACATATATAAGTAACTGTATAGATTATATACAATAAAAATAACAAACTAGATATTTCAAAGAAGAGATACATTTGATTTTAAATTATATGATTTTACTATTTCTTTAAAATATATTACATGTATACATATAATATCATATTAAAATAAGTTTTTAACATGATCCCAGTCACATACACACTGTTAGAATATAATATTTAAGTGTGTACATACATACCCAGCATTAACACAGGGAATATGTTTAAAAATACCTTCTACTTAGATGGCAGAAATATAACAAATATTGTCATTTCTGGAATGTATTAAATATAGATAGAAGCTTAAGCAATTTCAAATTATTATTGATAATTACATTAATCTTTAATAATGAAATAGTTCAGTAGAAACACAAATATTTCTATTCTGACAAAGTCACACAAAACAATTCTTTAATAAAATGGTTGTAAAAGAAATGTCGACCATTTGATGAGTGATATTTTTCATACAGATTAATAACTTTTCTAATTATAATACTCTTAATAAATGCTATTATCATACTTTCATGCAAATTGGTAAGTTTATATTACCAGGCTTCTTTTTTAAACAATATCTGATGAACTACGGTCAAATCAAGATAAAGATTAAGCAATTTATTATTAAAACACTATGATTTTTATATACAAGTTAAGAAAAGAATTTTGGGGAAAAAAGCAAGGATAAAAATCATAATATACTCTACACACTTCTAGATTCTAGGTTGCATTCCTATTTCTTATTGCCATAAAATAAACCACAGATCTCAACTGGGAAGCACATGCCAATACTTATCAGAATGCTTAAGAGCTGTAAACAATATATTAATTAAGTCTAAACAAGAGGATTGAGATGTGTTTTCTTTTTTGGCATAAAGTAGGAAGAGAATTTTGCCCTACTCTGGTATTGGGGATTGAACCCAAGGGTACTCTACCACTGAGTTTTATCCCCAGTCCTTTTTATTTTTTATTTTGAGACAGGGTCTCATTAAATTGCTAAGGCTGGCCTTGAACTTGCAATCCTCTTGCCTTACCCTCTCAAGTTGCTGGGATTATAGATATGAGCCACTGTGCCTGGCTGGAAGAGACCCTTTTGAGAATGCAAGGGTCAAGACTGTTAGGATTGAAATTAACCAGGTTGCAAAAAGTATCCCACAAAGTTGTAATAGCTGAAACTATAAATTCTCCTCACTTTATTTAAGAGATGGTTAATTTTTCCTATCTTCATAATCTATTGTAAAATAAAGACGTGCATTACTTATTGGCATTAATTTTACATTTCCACACATTGACTGTTAAGGCTTTGATTCTGTACTTACGGATGTCATTAGCAGTTCGGGGATATTATTAGTTTCTAATAAAGCCTTTGGTGGTAGTTGTAATAGTAGGGTAGGCAAACAACAACAAAAGTGTTTTCATAAAGCAACAATCAAACCTACCCAACTTCTACAGTAGTTAACAAAGAAGTAAAAGGTCATTCTAATTTTGGGTTAAACATTTGAAAAATATCCTTAAAATATCAGAATTCTCTTGGACTTGCACAATTATAAACATACTGACCTCTATCTAGCAATAACATCATTTAATACTGGGCCATGAAAGAGCTTCTGACAAAAGGGCCTGGATCATCTCAAGTGCTCCTTACAGTTAGGAAAATCCTGGTCAAATGTTTCTTGGAAAAGTAATAGCATGATTTCAAACAGGGGAAGGAGCAGGTAAGCTTTGCAGAGGCATGCTAAAGGTGGGAAAAAGAATGCCTGCTGTCATTCCCTTTAGCTTTTATAGGAAAGATAATAATCAAGGACTTTGTCTCCTCATCTTTAAATCTAAAGATATTACCAAAGAGTTTTTTTTTTTTTTTTTGCCATAAGAATTCAATTCAATAAGTATTTATGGAAACCCTTGAGTATACAAAGTTTTGGATTGTTACTTGCTGCTGGCTTATAAAGGCAATGCAGATAGAACACTAACCTATTAGAAACCATTAGAACTTATTTTTGTATTTGAAACAAGAACTTACAAAGATCAATTGCCACTGACTTACTGATGAGATTAATTTAGTAGTAGTCTACATGATTAGTTTTCAGTGTCGTATTGTAGTCAATTAAGTATGTATAAAGTAATTAATTAGTAATATATTTAAACATTTAAAGTAAGCATAACATTTTCAAAACAATATTATAACAAGAACTATCAATTCGCAATTGTCAGAAAAATCTGATCTATGTTTTAGATTTACATTTGGATTATTCCATATATATCATATAACAGCACACCAAAATATTTAAGAAGGAAAGAAAATCAGTTATCAAACACTTATAAACTGTTTCATATAAAACATAACAGTGAATCTTGGTAATAAGAGAACATAAGCTATAATTTGTTATTCTAATGTTATTTCTATTTTAACATTCAACTTAAAACAAAATAATGTAAAATTAATGGAAGGTAGATTTAGCTAAATGACTTATCATATAAAACATAATAAAACTATAAAATGGACCTAGTATTATTGAGATAATGAAAATATAACCACAAATTTTGCCATGCAGCAGGACACAAAACAATTTGAAATTACCGGGCGAATCAAGGTCACTTTCTAAGTTAGTAAGTTCATCTCCACCTCCTACAACAAAGCCTTCAGGAATCTCCTCGTTAGTATCTATCTCAATATTATCATTTTCATCTGTAGGAACATGTAGCAATAATGTTAGTTATTATTTATATTTTATGTCCAAAACACTAAATAAGAAAAACCAGTATTTCAATAACAGTTATTCAAATTGAGGTCTCACACAGATAAGGAAGTTAAGAAATTAGTTTTAAGTCACTTTTTCACTATTGGATTAACACTTGTATTTTACATTCTTAAGTCAAACATGAATTATCACATCAAAGCAGATGCAAAGGTTTTGACAATTTGCCACATGCTGTCTCTGAATCACTGAGCTCACTGAGTCCTTGTATTTTAAAGTGTAATCGAATCATAATCTCTCATAATAGCACACAAAAATAAGTTGATCTGATGAAGAAGTCATCAAACAGTATTTCTAAATTTCATTTTTAATCATTTATTTGCTATCGATGCATCAAGACATTATTTCTTATAAACTTGTAGCTATATTTAAGCCATTTTATGAAGATTTGACTGATTTTGTACTAATGAATACTGTCATAAAGAAGCAATATGAATAAAGGGTAAAACCAGAATACAGTGCCTTTACACAATGGAAGGTTCAAAAACAACGAAGGCAATACATCTTGGAAGAGTAAAAATTGAGAAAAACTATTTTTCAAAACTGAGCACAAATGAATGAGGAAGTCTTCCACTATTGTTTTATATCCTTACTAAAATATTTTAGGTCATAATTAACAAAGTCATTTTTAAAAAAACATTTATTTTTTAGTTATAGGTGGATACAATATGTGGTGTTCAGGATGGAATATAGTGCCTCACTTACACGTGCTAGGCGAGTGCTCTACCTCTGAGCCACAATCCCAATCCAACAAAGTCATTTTTTAACATTATGAGTTCCTACTATTTATCTTTTCTCTCCAAATCCTAATGATAAAATTGGTTAATTTTGAATTCTATACATTTGAAAAGGCATAGTAATGATCTGATTTACATATTAGAAGTTTAACTTTAAATTCTGTTGTTGACAGGAAATGGAGTTTCTGAAGAAATGGCTGTCTAGCCCTGGGAGGTGAAGAATTCCCCTAATACTCTGCATCATATTTTTTAAATTGGGTAATTTTTATTAATAAGATATTCCAAAGATTTTTTTTTCAAATTGAGAAATTCCAAAATTTCATAGTTTTGGTTTAATCCCCCAACTTTAATCCTTTCTGAAATGTACATCTTTATATGTGACTTTGGATTCCCAAATAAATATTTACTAAGAATATTAATATTGCTAATAATAGTTAACATTTATTGCAGACTTCCCATCTAATGTGTAAGCCATTTAGAAAGAGACAATAACAAAGAAAAATGATTGAGAAATCATTTTCCCAGAGGGAAAAAAACCATAGAGATGAAAACATTGGTAAATGCTTTCAAAGACATAATTAAGGCATTATATCTGGCTATGTTATATAAGTATAATCAGCTTAGGTATCTTTTCTGATAAACTATGCTTAGCACAATTAGTTGTGCTCACTTTCATAAAAGTGAGCATCTTCAATCTCACTGTTCTAAAAAATTCTTTAATTTTATAGTTTAGCAAATGAATTAAAAAACATTTCCTGAGTGCTAAAATGGTGTTCAAAATGCTTCTTCAGCATTACTCTATGTCAGAAGCAATTTACTATTAATAATTTTTCAGGATCTAGGTAGTGCATAACACTTGATTGTTGTCAATCAGCTTCCACTGATTACTAACCATAATTAATCTAGAGCAAAAGTACGAAATTCAACATGCATTCATCACTTATTCAAGAAACTTCTACTGTGCTCTGTATATACAATTTGCAAAACACTATGCTGGATGTTGAGATACCAAGTTCTGAAAGGAATACAATGAAATGATTATAATGCCACACAGTATGGGTGTTATGGGGTGACAATAAGGTATGGAGCAAATTCAAAAGATAACTCTTTGCCAGTGACACTACGGAATTTCTCAGAAGCACTAACTCTTAAATTAAAATTAGATCTTGAGAAAAATATAGAATTTCAAGAGGTATAACTGAAGGGACAGCATTACAGGCATGAAAACAGGAAGGGGTAGAGTCTATTTGGCTCAAGCACACTTAAAGGGAAATAATAGGAGGTAAAATTGTAGAGAGCCCAGAAGGGCTGAATGGGAAGTTTAAATTTTATTTGGTAGATACACTGGTGTTCTAACACGATCAGCACTGTGCTTTAGAAGATTAAGTAGCTTTCAAACAAAGTTTCTCATTGTAACCATTTGTGAAATATGTATAATTTATTAATAGTAATGTAATCACTGGAGTGCCTTTTATAAATTAGAAGTTGTTTTTAATATTTTTCCTATATCATTCTTGCTTATATTCTCATGTACCGCCTTCTTTTTCTTCATTTTTTTTTTAAATAGGGATGGGACCCATTTTTTAAAAACATTTTTTAACACTTTTTTTTTTTAAGTTGTAGGTGGACACAATACCTTTATTTTATTTTCATGTGGTGTTGAGGCTCAAAACCAGTGCCTCACACATGGTAGGCAAGCACTCTTTCTTTGAGCCACAACCTCAGCCCTTATATGCTTTCTTCAGTGAGAGAAAAAAGTGGTTTAAAAATTGTTCAGGGGGAGTAAACTATTCATGTGACATCACCCTTCATGTAACATTGCTGACCTATGTGTGGACTGGAGAACAAAAAGGCTAGAGGCAGGAAATCCAGGCTGGAAACTGTTATAACTTCAGGCAAGCAGTATGGAGAGTTAAACCTAGAATAAAAGAATTGGGAGTAGATATGACATGATTTGAAAATCATCTAAATACTGGATTGTAGAGAAGGGATGTTGAACAGACATCACAATTTTCAGCCTGAGTGATTAGAATGTTAGCATTGCTATGAAAAGAAATAGTTAAGTTTGGATATGTGTACTTTCAGGTTCCAGGAATATGTAGAAAATTGTGCCTCCTTTCATTATCCACTTACATGGAGCCAAGTTCCTGCATGTTAAACACATGCAATTTCATTTTATTTCCAGGTTAAATGAAACCTCTATCTACACTACCACTCACAGTAGTGCTAAGTAAGTTAATTCAAAGTTTACATATGTATTGCTAACCTTAGATAAAAGGATTACTTCTTGGGAGGGCAAGAGTAAAAACTGGTCTCTTATACAGTTTAGGTATTCTTAAGAATGAATTTCTTCTTTCTTTCCATTTGGTAACTTCAGTTTTACGATGAACTTTGAACTTTTTTTTAGCAGTTAATATTACAATTTCCTAACAACTATAGAAATGTTCTAAATGCATTCTAGCAGAACTAAAGTACATGTGCAAGTGTATGTTTAAACATACTACAGACACAGAGATACACATCTTTATGACTAACCATTTCAAACCCAGTAGTTGAGCCAGGCAGAAAGTAAACTAGAGATTTATTCTATAGCTAAAGCTGTTTTGCAAGTATCATATATAATATATGCATAAGAAAAGGTAAAAGAATATTACATATGCATTGAAATGTGAAAAATGTATTCCAGAATACACTACACAATATAGGCAAAATATGGATCTCAAAAGTGTGATTAATAGCACTGAAATAAGGTCAATTGTATACTTTTCCTTTATGGAAAAATTGAATGAAATAATGATTTGGTGACAAAAATGAAAAGAATATCTGCAATGCTAAAAAGGAAACTGAGGTTATCATTTAAAATATATTCAGAAAAATTAAAAAAACATATTCAGATAAAAATTGTTATGATTTTTATATTCTCAGCAAATATCCCCATTAAGTTCACAACTTTTTTCCCCCATAGTACTTGGCACTGAACCCAGGGCCTCATGCAAGTCAGGTAAGAGCTCTACCACTGAGCTACATGCTCAGTTCTTTTTATTTTATTTTGAGATAGGGTCTCATTAAAGTTGCACAGATCATCCTCCAACTTACAATCCTCCTGCCTCAGCCTCCTGAGTAGCTGGAATTATAGGTGTGCAACACTCTATTTGGCTAAAAACACAACTTTTAATTCTAAAGAAATCAAACAAAAGATAGAAAACACAATACAAATATTACACTATTGATAAAAGCTGAAAGTAAAAATTAGTGAAGGCTCTTAAGATTTTATTTCAACAAATTTAGATAAATCTATTTTCCATAACTGAAAATGATAAGAACCATGTAGGCACACAGACATTTTCATTGACACAACAAAAAAGTATTTGCCTTATTTATTTGAAATTTAAAACCACAACACTATCATATCTGAGCCAAAGAGAGGTAAAAACGTCAGTTTAAATTTAAACTATATTAACCTAACTCAAACTAAAGCTGTAAACTATGGAACACATATATAAAAAATATAGTACACAAATATACATTATAATACACAATATATGAGTATAATATAATCTTAAAACAAGGTAGGTACCTTTCTTGCAAAAGTATTTATGAACCATTAAAAAAAATTTAACATTTATTTGGCCAAGATGAAATCTTGATAAATTCGTAAAGCAGAAATTCAGGGCACATTCTCTGGCCACATTATCATTCAACTAAAAATAAAAACACTTAACTTTGTCCCCAAACACCTTTTCCTTACAAGTAAGATGCAATAAAATGGACCCAAAGTTTGTTACATAGATTGAGAATTTTTCAAATGAGGCCATTATAGGCATATAACTACAAAATGATGCTGAAAAAACCATGTGCAGTACATCACAAGTACCTGATTCTCCATAAGCCCGAGAAGGATGTCAAATGAAAGATTAGTAAAAGCTAGGGTACAGAATCCAGGAAAAGTACAGTTCTGTTATTTACACAAGAATTAGACTATTTCTGGTTGTAACAGAATGTAAGTGGGTTGCTTGATCACATGGCTATACATCTGTAAATATCTTGCATATATTTTCTGCGGACATCATGAAGTTAAAGACAACTTATCTCAAAACTCAAAACTTTTTGCACTGAGGCTGGCAGCATGCTGTTTGAGAATAGAAAAAAGAGAACTTTTTCAAGTGAGTTCAAGCAGTGGGTGTGAGTGCTGATCACGTTCCCAGGGTGTGCATCCATCTAATTATGTCAGGTCTTCACTCTACTCTGCTCTTTGTCACTCTAGACCACTAGTACTAAAATCTTCCTACCCTCATACTTCACCCAGGCTGGTCTCAAATTATTTCTCTTTCTTCCTTTCACATTATAACTTAGCAAAATTCTTGTCAGACATAATGATTCAGATTAGTTATTCTTTTCCTTGACTTATTAAACTGACTAGGGTTATTTTCACTTAGGAACCGGATTCTTGTGAATCCAAGTGAATTCTGAATTTGCTAGGTAAAGGTGCATAAATTACAGGTCAGAGGCAAAATCCAGCCCCTGCCTTGAGGGGGTAAATAACAGCCCACGCCCATGCATTAAAATATTGTTTAAGGCTGCTTTCAGGCTATAAGGGCAGAGTTGAGTAGTTAGGACAGAGACCATATGGCCTACAAATCCTGACACGGTGGCTGGTACTGCTTGATAGATAAATACATATTATGAATGGCTGAACTTCAGGTGGGACTTTTACCCTTCCCCTTGTCCTAAAGGTCTCTCTTGTACTGATAGTCTCAATAGCTTTAGCTTAGACTTTGAGGCCAATGCAGACATAATCTGATCCATATTACTTAACGATACAGGCTAAAACATACCACTGAGGTTGGGGAATAGACCTGCTCCACTTGTCTTAGGTCAGTCAACCTCAGTTCTCATTAAAAGTCTACCATCACTGGAGATGGAGGCAGAGAAGTTCGAGTTCCAGACTAGCCTGGGCAACTTAGCAATACCCTATATCTCAAAATAAAATTTAAAAAAGGGGCTGGGATATACCGCAGTGGTAGAGGACTTGCTTATTTTGCACAAGGCCCTCAGTTATTGAAATGTACTGGGGGAAAAAAAAAAGACTACTATCTGATACATGGCTGTTTCTAATGTCCAAGGCAAGCTGTGTCCTATGGGAGAAATGGACTTTGGTCACTTTGGACTCCTTAGGCAATAAGGAAGCTAACTCTTCAGCATATTCTCATAAATTATCTGTCAAATCCTGCCTCCTTTTTATTTCACCTGACTGTTCCTATTCTAATCTGTACTTCCTTGCGAACTCTACTGATCCAATCCTCATTTATTTACTTTGTTTATTTTATTTACCTTGACTGTTGAATAATGCCAAATTCAGGTCATTGCTTTCTTCATTGAAGGGAAGATTTTTTTGGGTTATAACACTGACAAAGTCTCTTTGCTTAGTCTAGTCTTGGCATACCCTCATCTGGGGTTGTATTATAAAAATAGGACCAACTACATAGCTAACCTATGCCACACTATTAATTACAATTTTTTAATTCTTAGCCTTCCTAGAGTTTATATTCATTTGGCATTGTTAACTGCCAAATGACATTGGATCCCTCTCCATCCTACTATTACTATTCTCATACCTGGCTTTATGATGACATAGGAATGTGGTATTTACAGCAGCATTAGGATAGTGTATCTGGAGGATAAAGAATGAGAGATTTTTCCATCATTCAGAGATATAAGAAAGCAAATGTTTCTAACGGTTACTTTGAATATCTGGAATTCTTATGATAAAAGAAATACCTTGCTATTAATAATAAATCTAAAAAAACTAAAAAAAATAATGATAATAAATCTAAGCAAATTATTATAGCATTATAAGAGCAGTTATTGACATCATTATAAACTCTAGTAGAGTGGAGAAACTGTAACGATAGCGCCAGGATGTAGTTAGTGGTATAGTGATTACCTAGAAAGAAAGAAAAAAAGAAGATACAATAACAGTCCTGAATAATAGGAGTTGAAAATGTAAGACGAAGGATTTAACCAAGATATCCATGTTCTTAGATGTCCACAAGGACAGATATACAAGTGCTTGGGAGAAGAAAACTTTCAAATTTATGGACTGGAAGGCTAGATGCCATAGGCATTAGTTAGAATTCTCTACAACAGTAAGCTTTTAATATAAGGATTCAATTTGAAATAACAGCAGTAAGTTCCAGTTTACTTTGAAAAAACTTATGATTGGCCTAGAAATAGCTTACCTTTGTTTCAGCTCTCTAAGGTCTTATTCGAGTCCTCACTTGCCTGCTCTTCAGGGTAATCTTAACATTCTAAGATTAATTCAGGACAAGTACCTAGCATGTTTTGGTAGATAAATAGGTTATGTACCTTTGAAATAAAAAGCCCATAGGTTTCCTAAATGTAAAAATTTACAAATTAAAAATGATCAAATTGAACTCTGAAAGGTAAAATTAAATTTCTCTTTATATAGTCCTTGTCCCAAAATTAAGCTTAGAATAATCTCTATAAATATTGAGGAAGACTCTTTCAGAGTAAGGAGACTAAAAGGAAATGGATATGGAATTTATTCAAAAATTTTACATCCTAGGCTACAATGCCATAGTATTATGAAAACTACTTTTAAAAGATCTTGTTTTAAGTGTAAATCTTGGGGCCCTAGGTTCAATCCACAGCATCAAACCAAAGTTAAAGCATTTTATTTTTTAAAGAGGATTTTTTTTCTTTTAACATATTTTATTTATTTTTATGTGGTTCTGAGGATCGAACCCAGGGCCTTACATGTGTGAGGTGAGCACTCTACTGCTGAGCCACAACCCCAGCCCACAAAGTTAAAGTCTTTTATGTCAAAGCTCACCACTAACAAGTCTTAATGATCTAGATATTGAGGATTTGATTGCATTTTACTTACTTCTTATGCAATTCATGAGGTATCATGGAGTATCACAACTCAAGAAATATTCTTTTAATAGTAGTAAACCATAAAGTGAAAAGGTTGTTTTGGAAATAGCAACAGTTATCTTCTGATTTACTACATTTCCTGTAGGTTTTTTGCAACATATCAATATTTTAGAAACTCTGTTTTTGATGCAATATTTTAAAGTAAGAATAAAAAGTCCTAAAAGGTCCACTGCAGATTTCTGGGTTGTCTGTAGAATATGATACAAGATTCTTTAACTCACCTCCAGATGCCTTTGACCTTTCTTTCAACTTTTCTGCAGCCATTTCACCATAGCTAGGAAGTTCTGACATCTTCACTCCAGATCGAGCTTCTGCTATTAGCTGACGAGCTCTCTCTCTCAGCTGCCGACGTCGCTCTTCATCTTGCTGCTAAGATATATTGAACAGTTGCCAACTCAGTAATTGACAGAAATGCAATTTCATTTTCAATCTGATCATCATGATAGTAACTGGTTTACAGCATGGTGCTTGGCCCACATTATAAATAGGATGCTCTATATCAGTTGGATGTCACACCATTTTAAAAAGCCATCCTAAAATCAGATTTTTAAAAAACGTTTACCAATTATTATTAAAATATACATTAAAAATTCAAACTAAGGACTGTTTGACAATACATATTACTGAGGAAATGCCAGGAACTGTTAATAAAAGAATTAGGCTTAAAGAAGAAATTTACAATACTAAGAACAAAATTTCAATTAATACTCTATTTTCTAAGAACAGAATTTAACTTGTTATTTTCTAATAGAGTCACAGAGCACTGTCTGCTTCTTTCATTAAATAACTAAGATGCTGCCTTCTAAAAAGGGATTATTATGAATTGCAAATAATCAATTTGCGTTATAAAATCGAGAGCATATAAAATAAGGCATTATTATGATAAAACAAAAACTACAATAACCTAATACCTCTTTGCAATTTATCTTCCTTTAACATCTCCTAACCTCCACAAAACCTCACATCTATTCATACAAAATTGCTCATATCATGTAGTTTCATGTACTGTGGCTTTGAATGTCATTTCCTCTTTCTGGACTATGTTTCTCTCATATTATTTAACTCCTAACTCATCCTTCAAGACTCAGTTCAAACCCATCAAACTTATCCTGACTATCCTATTTTGGATCCCACTGGTGGAATAAAGTGATCTATTCTCTATGTAATTATAGTAGTGTGTGTGTGTGTGTGTGTGTGTGTGTGTGTGTGTATGTATGTCTATGTATGTGCATGTGTTAATACTTTTTTAAAACAATACTTATCAAATTATACCACAACTCTGAAGAGAGACTTTCTTCCCAGTAGAATTGAGCTACTTGAAGGCAGGAGCTATATCTGATTTATTTTTGTATTTCTGGTCTATAGTACATCCCTTGCTACCATGCTAGGTGTTATAAAAATTTCAAGCATGAAACTTACTATTTATACTCTCAAAAATCTTATAATATAGAGGAAAATATAGAATAGCCATAGTAAAGAGGTATGACCAAAATGCTGCAAGGGTTCAGAAGAAAGAAAGAACATTTTTGGCTAAGGAGCAAACAGAATATATTGGTCTTTGAGTTGGGCTTAAAGAATGAGTAGGATTTAGAATGGTTTGAGATGGGAGTTGCTGGTTAGGTGGCATCAGTGCAGGAGGCAGGAACAATACAAAGACATAAAAGAAAGAAAATATATTTGGGGGAAAGAACACAATCTAATTTTCCTGAGCATAAGAAAAATAGTGATAGAAAATTAAGACAAGAAAAATAAAGCGGGATAAGTGTTGTAGATGCCTGGTATAGCAGGGATTTACAGCAGATCTCAAAGTGTAAGTCTTAGAGCTTGCAGTGAAGCTCAGGAGAAAAAGTGCTTTAATTTCATTCTAAGGCAGCAGGGATCACTAAAGGTGTGTGTGTGTGTGTGTGTGTTTTATAAAGGTTTGAGTTTTTTTGTTTTTGTTTTTAATATGTATGTCTTTTCTTTTTAATCTAGGGGAATGAACAACCAGAGGTTTGTTTGAGAAAGATTAATCTGGCAGTAGTGCAAAAGATAGGATGGTACAGAGGGACTGGAAAGATGCTAGTTAAAAGGCTTGTGTTAGAATCTAAGAAAGCTATAATGAGATTCAGGAAGAGGACGTGGCAATGGGAATAAAAAGAAAGAAGTGTAAGAAATGTATTAGAGCCAGAACCGGTAAATGTACCAATTCTTGGTAACAGATTAAATATGGAGGAAGAAAAAAAAAAGACTCAAAAGTTTTAAGGTTGGGCAACTTAGAACTATGGAACTAATAATAGAAAGACTAAAAGGAACTACAAGAATGGAAAGAGAGGAAGGGAGGGTAAAACAGACTGGGTTCGAGGAACTGGCAAGACATTTGTGTAAAGATGTTAGTAAGTAGTTGGGGAATAAAACTGATACTAGAATGCGGGGTCAAAGTAGGATTACAGAGCTGATGGATGACATTACAGGAATATTTAGAAGCACCTGAAGAGGTACCACAGGGAAAAAGGAGGACCACTGAGTAAAATATGGCAACAATTATACTTGGATAAGAGGAAAAGGGCAGAAACAAAGAAATAGAACACTGTATCAGGAGAATAAAAGCAGGTTTTCAAGAAAAAGAGAGTAATCAACTGCAACAAATGTTAGAGATTAATGTCTGAAAATTTAAAAAGGGCAATTATACCTGGTAAACAATATCATTAGGGAGGGGTAGAAACCAAATGGATAGACTCAAATATAGGAGATTGTTTTACAAATTTTGAGATCATCTAGAAATCAAGAGGGTTGTCAAAATTAATGATGGTAGATTACTGGAGCTGTCAAGTGGACCCAGGAATGAGCTCTGAAGTTCTCAGTGGACTAAATGGAATGATTTCAGTATTAAAAAGAACAATGATTATATTGAATTGAATCAATGAAAAGTTTGAGTCCAATAGGATATTAAAAAATTAGAAGGATATAAAAATGCTTTTTGTTATCATTTGAGGCAGCTATTGAAAAAATTATCTAAAAATCACTTTTCAAATCATAATAAATGATTATGGCAATGTTGTCAACTGTTATTAAAACTCTTAGGTAAGCTGGGCTTGGTGGTGCAGCCTATAATCCCAGGGGCTTGGCTCAGGATGCTGAGGCAGGAAGATCACAAATTCAAAGCCAGCTCAGCAATGGCAAGGCGCTAAGCAACTCAGTGAGACCCTGTCTGTAAATAAAAACAAAATAGGGCTGGGGATGTGGCTCAGTGGTTGAGTGCCCCTGAGTCAACCCCTGGCAACCCCCCCCCCCACCCCTCAAAAAAATCTTTTAGGTAAATGTCTGGTGGGGAACTGGATAATCAAATTATGCTGTGGCAGACTATATATTCCAAAGATGTCCTGAAAGAATCTCTCCTCCTACACACTCTTCTAAAGTATGATCTTGCCATCCCCTCGATAAGAGGTAAATTTTAATTTCTTTTGGCTAGCTTTAGTGACTTGTATATAATCAATAAAATGTGGAAGAGCTGCAGGTGATTCCAAGGTCAGAAAAGGCCATACCCATCTACCTAGTTGTCTTGAAATTCTTGCATTGTGTACATTCTCTGGGAGCCAGCTGTCTCTTAAGCTCAAGATGTATGGGCTCTATTCAACAGTCCCAGACAAGTTTCACTTTGGGTTATCCTGTCCTAAGAACTAGACATGAAAATGAAGAAGGCTTCACAACCGGGGATATAGCTCAGTGGTGGCAGAGGCCTTACTTAGCATGCATGAGGCCTTATTTAGTATGCATAAGGCCCTGGATTCAATCCTCAGCACAAAACAACAAAACAAAACCAAAAAATAACAACAACAACAACAACAAAAAAGGCTTCAGATGATCTCCGCCTCTAGCTATTTTGAAATACCCTCAGTTCAAGTCTTCCCAGCTGAGGCCTCAGACAACGCAGAACAAAGCATATGCTATTGGGTCCTGACCTACAGAAGTAAATCCATAAGTACAATAATACAACATTTTTTTCTATGGTTGGGGTCACCTGTGACATAGCAATAGTAATTAGAACACATGCTTAAATAATACCACAAAGATTAATTTTGGTTGCAAGGGGGAAATTCAATTTGTAAATAGATCAGAATCAGAGTAGAGATTACAGACCTCTAATACAGGGATTGATTTTAGTATTATTAACAGTGAATCAACTATACATTATATGTTTTTTGATGTGAAGCATAAGAAATGCACACTACCTATAATATTCTACCCAAAAATGTTTAAAGTGAATCCACTAAGTTTTTAGAATTTCTAGTTGATTATATACACAATATATAAGCAAGAAAACAACCAAATTCAAAAGGTAGGATATTTGGGACAATTGATCTAGTCACTTTAACAAATGAGTTAGAAAAAACACAGACACAACAATAAACAACTAACCAACTACCAACTATCATCATGACTTCCAAAATGGACTTAACAACCAGATGCTACATATTAGATACTGGTTTGGAGAAACCATCTATAGATGATATTGTTTAGGCAACTAGAAATCTGAACATGACCATAGTATGAAGAAAAGAGAAAGCAAAATGATTAAAAAAAGTTTACAGAGTAATAAGCTCATTTTGGCAAAATAAATACACATAATATACATGCAAGAAAAAGAGTTGAAGGGTATACACAAAAGTTTTCATGGTGGAGATTTCTGAAGATCAAAATGTGATACTTTTATTTTCTTTCCTGAAATTGTTTTTGTTTTCTAACTTTCTTCAATACAAATATACTACTACTCTTGTAATAAAAACTAACAATATAAGAGTCTTGGAAGGAAGAAAAGAGATGAGATGGTAGACTTTCTGAATATGGACTGTGATAAAGGAAAAAGAGAGGTCTAACATTCAGAGAAAGTTTTCTCAGTATTTGAAAGCACAAACTTATCTGTAGGCTGAGTATAGTTTACAGTAGGTAGAGTGAGATTGAAGATGCAAAAGTAATATACAAAAATACTTTGGCTGGGAATGTAGCTCAGTAATAGAAGCTTGCCTAGTGCCTAGTGGGAGTGAAGCCCTGGGTTCAATTTCCAGCACTGCAGGGGGGAAAAAAAAAAAAGAGCTGTTGTTCGCTATCAATATTTCTAAACTTGGAAAATATTCTAGGAAGAAAGGGAATATGGACCTGATAATGTTGATTTTTAGTGATGGTTGCTGATATTCCTTGAGCTTTTATGTGTGAAGTGTTTAATATGCACGATCTCATTTAATTGTCAAAAACCTATTTTTACCAATGAGAACACTTGGGTTTTAAGTCCCAAGGTCACACAGCTAGAACTGATGTCACAGCCAGGAGTTTAGCCTATGTCTGTTTGACTCCATAGCCCTTGTTCATAACCACCAAACTATTTGATCCCCAAAGTATCAAATTACATGACCAACTGAGGAAAATTGAGCTTTTACTAAACTTTCATCTTTCAAACTTAAGAAAAGTTAAGAGCACTAATAAAAACCATTATTTAATATGCCTCAGGCAACTAGGTTTTAAGTGAATTTCACTGTGTGAATAATAACTTCTTATAGAGCTGGAATTTGGTGATTCAAACTAAGATGAAGTGGCCTTAAAATGAAATAAATGACCCTACCTTTCTGAATATGAAATGGGAATCTAATTTTTTTCTGTCAAGCTACCACCTCTCCTTCCCTCCTGCCGTACTCCCATCTGCAAATGTTTCTGAGAGCTTACCAAGAGTGCAATTTAAAGCAGGCAATCATTAATAAAACCAACTCTAAATACTAATTAGGACACTTTATCAATTTCCATGTAAATTGTTTGTTTGTACTTATTTACCCATCATTGTTCTCTACACAATAGAAAAAATGCAAATGAACAAATCAGAATGCAACCCTAATGGGACTTTCTGTTTATAACCATTAGCCCAGAGGTGTGCTGTAATTCAATTCTCAAGTAGCAAGATTTAGCCTCATTAACAGACTGCAAGGGCAGGTTACAACTCATAAAACCCTACAGTAAACAAAGTTTATGGACACAGCACAAAATCTTGAGCCTGATTGACAGAATTCTAGTTCCCTATCAGATTGCCTTAATTTACTTTTCTACTAATGTCCTAACACTACAGAGACAATTTTGCTTGGGCCTAGAGCTCTTCAGCGGATGGCATATCTGCATTGTTTGTTTTCTCACTCTTTCGCTTCCCTTAAGACAAAGAACCCATTGCAAAAATAAAAGTTAATTGTTAAAAGTCATGAAGGAAAACTTGTAATTATAGTAATTGATTATGCAATTTTAGTTTAACTGATGGTATTAATTTCTAGTTGGTCTCCAGATTCATCCTAAGTAAAACTATTTTACTTAAATTTTAACATGTATCTTCCATTAAAAGTCAGTTTGTGCAGTAATATTTAAGGGATAGCAACAAAATCTATGCTTTTTTTGGTTTTTTAAATAAAAAGACTCATATTGTTCATGTCCAAGTAGAACATGACCAGAGAACATGGACAATTATTACTTTATTATTTTGTTATAGTATTCATTACAAATAGCTCAAGTATTGTAGGTAATATTTCTGACAATGATGGTTTGCCTAAACCTATAAGTATAGAAATGTATTTTTGCTATCTGCTCTGACCATTTTACATTCAAAAGGAGACAGGGGCTCATTGCTATAAAATCATCTGTTTATTAGGACTGATGAAAAAAAAGGGAATCTTTTCACTGGTGTGCGGAGGAAAGGCAATTTAGAAGACTGCTGTCATTAAAATAAATGGTATACTTGAAAAATTCAGCACATAGGAAACCTTTATATCTTTCTAAACTTAAACTGAAGTAGATTTTCTGTTTCTAAGAACAGCTCTGATGGCATTTCTCCTTTACTATACATTATTATTTAGAGTTAGACTTAGTTATAGTGGAGAATTTAGCTTTTCTCAGATGGATGTACTCTTTGGAGGATATGATAGAGGCTGTATTTTTGGGCAGTCTCCCTTCCCACGACTGTCTTTTACAAGTTATAACACATTTTTGAGAAAAATAATTAGTTCTGCATGTTTTCACATGTGTGCATGTGTTCTCTTGTTTACTCCTTACAATTTGGAGATAGCTACTATCCCTCATTTGATAGTAAGAAATAAATTCAGTATTTGCTTGATTTTAAAGCATTGGTCTTTTCTATCACTTAACTAGTGTTCACAGCATTTTTTCTGAGGTCTTTCCTACTGTTATCTAATTTTTAAAAATCTCAGTTCTTTATGTATACTTGGGTTATGCAAATGACTTAAAAGTCCTCTTTGTGCTACTGAATAGGAGAGAAGAAAATGAATGTTTATATTCATTTAAAACACAGATTTCCCAACCTTAAATTATAAGCCTGTAGAAAAGTGATGTAGACTTTTAAGCTTTGATGTTCTCTTTGCTACCATCTTCAGGTAAGGCAAAAGTCCTACTATGGTGCAGAAAGAGCCCATATTTCAATATGTCAGATTTAAAATATTCAAATACAGAAGATAGATCAGCACTTACCACTTTGGCCATAAACTAAAAAACAATATTTAGCCCTTTCATAGTATGTCTTCAAGTTTCGGTTTTCCTTATCATTCTGAAATGGTATGCAATCTGCTATAGATAGATGCACTAGTAAAACTTGACAATTTAAGGACAAACTCTTCAAGAATAAGTAATGTAATTCCTTGTTTCCTTTCCATAAAAATGTATTGGTATGCAATTTTTATATTTCACACTTCACCGACATCTAGGCAAGCTTTCTTCCACTGCTTCAATGGTGCTACTTTTAATTTTATCCTCCTTAGTCGTAGTAATTAAAGTGATCAGCAGTGGCATCCCAGCGGCTTTGACACAGCTACAACCCCCTAGCAGACTTTTGCTTTTAAGGGGAATGGGAAGAAAAAGACTGGAGTTTCGTTTCACAGAGAACAAGAAAATCAAGCTTCTCCAATCCTCAACTTTATTCAATTGTTCTTTCAGCAGCCTTTGGATCTTAAGAATCAAATAAAAATGGCTGCCATGGGGGGTCCTTTTTATACTTGCCGCAAATGTCACCGATTGACATTACTTTAGCCCAAAAATGATGCCATGGATTTGTGAAGGAGAATTAGAACATGAGAAACTGTCAGTGTAGCTGCTGAGATCATTACCCACCTAAGAGTGTCTTTCATAATGTTAGATATTTTCATTCAGTCAGTTGAAAAATATAGGTTGAGAAGTCTTTCTATTTAAGAAACATATGACTACACGTTTTCATGAAGTAAGCCTTAAGAAAACTTTAAAAGTATTTCAAATAATGTAGTTTCACATCCTTATCCTTTGTAAAATTGTGATTAGAGCAGAACAAAACATTCTTATTTCCATCAAGAATCTCAAAATTCCATATCCTTTACCTCCTTCAATAACATGATATACTGTGTCTACTTGTGTTATCTCCAGAGATCCATACAGTATTAACTGGTCTTGGATTAATTAGGACTAAATAAATTTTAACCTATCTGAGTTTCTTAAATGACAGTTTTATTTAGTATTGCTAACATTTTATGGGAATCTGTTCTCAAAATTAACTTGAAATTCCTTAATTTTGAGAATTAAGGAAAAAAACCTTGAGTGTCACCCTTTCATCATTAGATAGGACGCAAGGCTCTGTTATTAGGTATTCAGAAGGAATAAAAAAATTAAAGAAGAAAGCAAGAAAAGGGGGGGGGGGAGAAATTCTGTGCTTGTCCAGAGGCAAGGATTACCAAAGTCCACCTATTCATTTACTACAGAAGATAGAATAAAATAGAAAATAAAATTACAAGATTTTTTTAAAGGTTTAGCTAACTAGTAGAAATTTTACTGCCAAGTTGATCAGTTCTTGACTGAATAAACAGGATTTAAGATGAAACATTAAAACTGTTTAGCAGATCTTTTCAAACCATTTCAAACTTTTCTTATGCTGGTTTGTAATATAAGCAGACATGCTTATAAATGGCCACACCTGCTCATTTCTCTGGGGATGGCCTGATCTCTGCTTCTCTAACAAAGAAAGAAAGAAAGAAAGAAAAATCAGCCTTTCTTGTTGCAAAACAGAGTGGAAAGTCAAAATCTTTCTCAAGTTTGCCCCATCTGGTCAGATTAAATCTTTGATCAACCCTGGGGATTACATTTATTTTGTAGTAACTACTAAGTTTTGGATTTGTTTAAAACACATAGGCAAAACAGTAAACAGAACATGAAGTTTGAAATCTA